>NW_027248278.1:20480440-20507940 GCF_041260155.1 Ptychodera flava
CGAGTGTATATTGTGTCTCCAGTTTCGCCCACGGACACTATGTGTCTGCATGTGGGCGAAACTGGAGACACAATATACAGGACAAGACAGCAGAGGAATGAAATGGACATGGCCTACTGAAGCAGCCCAGCAAAGACTGGGCGAAACGTCTTGGTCAGGAACATCTTCCGATTTATTACCATAGACAAAAAACTGCCAAATATATATATATATATATATATATATATATATATATATATATATATATATATATATATATATATATATATATATATATATATATATATATATATGAGTGTGTGTGTGTGTGTGTGTGTGTGTGTCTGTGTATGTCTGTCTGTCTGTCTCTGTGTCTGTGTCTGTGTAGGGTGGTGTGTACGGGTGTTTGTGCTGCTTGCTCTTATCACAGAGTAATATCATAGACAGAGTGGCAACACTTGCATGCCTTTTGTTCCATGGTCGTCTCGGTAGACTATTGGCTTTTCATATTAAAATGAGCTTCAAAGGTGTTAAACTTTTTAGAGGCTTGGTTTGTGGTTGATAATACACGCGATTATGCGAAACATACGACGAGATGGCATCGTACTGCCAGTCGCGTAGCAACCATAGTTACTTTGTGAGCTCTCAGGCCAGAAACACTGCCTCACGCCAATCAAAACATAACACGCCAGCAGTTTCATAAACATGTCCTTTCTTGGCGCACGTGTAAAAGACGGTGTGACGGACCGTAAACCATTGAGTAAAACCAGACAGTATCGATAAAAGACTTTCAAATTTGGTTCAAACACACTCATATATATCATAAAAATATGAGAGGAATTTTTAAAACGGTAAAATCCACTTTCCTGAAGCTCAAAACACTCCCGTTTTTGCCAGGACATCCATTCCCATCAGCACCACACGACAACAACAACACAAACTTTGTCGAACATACTTTCGCTTAACAATTGGTGAAAATCCGAAAATTACCAAAGGGTGCATGGTCGGTACTCTTCGGAAATGAGAGCCAAGAGCTTCGTGAGGCGAGGCAAACATGGATTGCTTACGTAACCGCTTCACGTCTGGGCTAATGTCGGTCAAAATGCTCAAAAAATCAAATTTTATTTTTTTCCTTCATGTCACCCTCGACATGTATACTTTCAAATAAGCTATATCATTCTTCAAAAAATATTAACTAAAATCGAGAAAAATCGCGTTTTTTTCCCACTGACCCCTGGTCAATTTTATTTAGTCTAATTATATATTCAAAACAGGTAAATCGCTATTTTTGGTTGCCTAAAAACTTTGTTGAGTTATGGCATCATGTATGAAGTAGTGACCATTTGCTTGCTTATTGAAGCAGCTTTTCAGAGGTAAAAATATGGCGTTGTGGAAATTGTGAGTTTGAGACTAATTGCAGTCTAAAAAAGCCAGATCAATGAGTAATCGGGAAGAAATTTGCAACAAATGATTCTGTTTTATATTTTGTGTGGATATTACTGTAAGGCATATGAAGATTTTCATTCAGGTATAGCAATTAAATCAGAAAACGAACCATATTAGACGTTATGGTGTCCATATACATAACAAGTAAAGAATCTCACATGAATTTCATTATCATGCTGATTATAAATCAATGTTTTTTTGATAATTAACAGTTCATTTTTCACTTAGAAAGCAATTACAACCAGGCTTTTGTAATATAATTCTAACTGACAATTTAAACTTGTCCAATACCCTATTTTGAGGTCGTAAACTTTGCATGAAGTATGAGTATCACCTTTATGTTGTAAACATTTCAATCCAATACTCCTAACAATTGTGTTTTGTACTGCATTCGTTTCTTGTGGCAGTAATAACTCTTGAAAGAATGGTTGGAATGCAATGAAAATCAGCCAACATATGTGAAATTAAATACTTTACAAAATAAACCTCAAAAAACAAGGTCATCCAATCATGTCATAGTAGAAACTTGACGGAAAGTTGTGAAATTTATTAATTTTTCAATCTTACCGAGATGACTATGATTTAATTTATATTGACATCTTATACAGTCATAGATTTAGGTTCATATTGTAATACATATACATCTGAATGCTACAGAAAAAATTCGGTTGTTGTATGACTTTTCGTTCAATATATACTCTTTGCCACAAATTTCCTCATATTTTTAACCCTGAAATTGTCGCCATGGCAACCGAATATCCGGTTTTCCCCCTGCACTGCATTTTACCATCTACTGCAACAAAAAGATGACAAAATCTGAAACAAGGTACTACACGGTTAGTGTTTTAAAATAGCCCAGACAATAGCCTTAAACAATAGCTGTTGCCACTGTGTTATGATATTACTCTGTGCTCTTATGCAACAAAGAAATGTAACCTTTGTAACCTTTGCTGAAACACCTGCGAAACAAACGATCGGAGCTGATCTGAAAGTGTTGCCATAAAAACAGATACCTCCTGTCCAACTATCATGCTCGTCAACTAAGAATGGAACCCTCCGGCGTATTATGTGGAAACAAACAAAAGGGAATCAAGAACACGCAGAACCACGCGTGTAACAACAGAAGCAAAGCAACAGAAACATTCGACGATGAGTAAAAACTGAACTATTCGTCCTATGATCGCTACAGAGAACACAAGTAGCGGAAACTCTGAGTAACGCCTAAGTCCTGTTTCCTATGGTGCGTCTAATTCTAAATATAATAGTCATTTTCAATTCAATTTCTGACGGTCAGGCAAACCGTATTGAGTCAATTTAGAAACGAATTCTTAGATATTTACACCATAAGCAGGGATGTCACAGTGACTCTTCATCTTGGTGTTATTGTGACTATAAATTTCTCCGTACCTCTGCAAATTTGTAAACACGCTTGTTTATTTACAAAAACGCAGGGTGTTTATTGGATAGCAAACATTATATATACTTCTGTATTGTCATTGTAATGAGTGTTTAGCAACATAATTTCTTATATCATCTACAATAGAAGTACCGTGAAAAAACTTAAAGTTGGTTACAACAATGCAGCCTGCATACTGTTGGGTTATGACAGGCGTCGTAGCGCCAGTTAAATGTTTGTCAGTAATAGGATTGATAGTTTTGATGCTCTGTTCAGAAAGCAAATCTATGGTTTAATGAAACGACTATCAACAAGTGACAACATCATCATTCGAAAGATTCATGATACTATGTACTTCATATCTGATTTGAGAAAACGGTGGATGAAGACAGTTTTCTTACTCTGAGTCAATATTCATGAATTATATTTTTCCAGGATTAATGTTTTTTCTGCTTTCCAACCAGATCAGTATAATTATGTATGTTTCTTTTCTGTAATGTATATGGACATGTTTTAAGTCAGATATATATTATATATATATATATATATATATATATATATATTATATATATATATATATATATATATATATATATATATATATATATATATATCACAAAATTACGTCAAGTACAAAGTAATGATATCTGTTAAGTTTTTTGCAAAGCAAAGATGCAGATGCTCGCAGATGTTCGGCACATCCTCTTATTGATACTTGTGAGCAACGTAATTTTGTGTTATTATTTATAATGCTCTGCTTTAGCATCGACCATTTCTAACAACCAAATATGGTGGAAACAATCAATCTGCATATTGCAAATCAAACGTACAAAGAAATATATCTGATTCTAAAGAACGACAATGATTAAGAGATACACATTTGTATGAGACGCCATAAAATTCGCAAATCAAGTTAGATATTTGTGTTCCTATGATCTTGTATGCCTTTATCCTTTCGGAAAAACCTCGGTAATCGTTTACTGCATACGTGTTTACAGTTTGTAATGCCGTTCTTTTGTGGATGATTTTGTAATATATTTAAACATAACATATCTACTTTTTTATATGCTAGTAAAGAGGCAAGAAATTAACACTTTTCATCTGACCTAGGACACAATCATGTGCATGTTAGAGAACAATAGTGCCTTTAGTGTTCGTTAAGATTTACCCAATACATATCTATCTCTGCATGTATATCAAAAGAATATGAAAGTAAACGCTTGTAGGACTTTACAACTTACCGGTGTGCTGTTCGTCTCATGTAGAATATCATAATGCCAATTGCTATGCCAAAACAAACACTGACAACAACAGTGACTATTATAACCAAAGACAGGGTTGAAATAGCTCCTTCTCTCATCGGACTGGCAGTAATGCTCTGTCTACCAGTCACATTAGTGCCTGAGGTAAATAAAATTCTTCTTTGAAGAACTTAAACCGAGAAAAAAATTGTCCTTAGAGTATGATAATATGAACATGACGGTGACGTGCTAAAGCGTCTTAATAATAACACAGCAACCTGAAATGCCTCATAACAGCCAATGTGAAAATTCAGAGTGGTAGAATGTAAGGATTCTTATTTGGCAGTGTTAACATTTTATCCTGTGCGCATCATAAACCCTCCCTTTATCAATTATTGACCATTGATTGAAGCCTATTTGTCATTCCCGTTACGTATTATTCTATAGTAGTAGCTGTTTTCGCATCCTAAGGCTGCGTTCACAAATAACGGTGAGAGGGGGGGGGGGGTACTGGAGGAATCGCGATTGAAATCTTTTAATCAGAATGTCAATTCTGACCCGCCTATATGATCACATTTTTCAAGTCCCAACGCCAATTATCATATAGCCGCATATTTATTAGGGATGCCGAAAAGTAAAAAAAATAACGAGTGTTGGGCTGTTCTGCTCACAGATGTTCGACACATCCTGTTATTGATGTTTATAGAGCAATATTCCTGGGGCAAATTCTTACATTCATTTATTTTTAAAACCATCAGTAGACTCTTTGGATTTATCAGTCTAAGTCGATTTCAGTTTATCCAACTCTGAAAAGATCAACACCTGTTGACGAGCACACAGAATGACGATCATGAGAGGGTAGTAGATTGTGAATTCCTGACTACATTTAGCTAAATTGTAAATGTTATGTAGGTCATTTCCCCCACACTCATCATGACCTGAGTTCAATTAGTCTAGAACATTCTCAAGGTCACTGCCCTTGATGACCTCACAACCTTGAATTCAATTAGTCATGTTTGGAATGTTCTGGAAAGTTGATTAGTTGTGTAAGGGAGATAATTTTAGAACAGTAATTAGCATGTCAATAAAAGTTCTAGATTGTTCTTACATGCCTTTATAAAAGGGACGTGCACAGCTTCCAGTCAGACTTTTGGGATCGTGTCTCTTGTGTGTTACTAAACTCCAGCAGTAGTCATTCTCAAGACTTTTCAAGACCTTCACTGTCAACGCTGGATTTATACTGTGGACTTTGTGCAGCTTCAAGCCTGCAAGCCAAAGGACTGTTCATTCATCCAACTGACTGTTACAACTCTGAGACTGGAGCTTTGCCGTCCCAGCTGAGATAAGTAGTCTGTACACTTTTAAAGCTTGTACTCTATCCCTGACTTAGCAATTAGTTTTATTTTTGTAATAAATTCTGTTTAAACGTTATTTGCTGAGTTCACCCTTTTGTTCGTTTTCTCTGCACGTAACAAATTGGGGGCTCGTCCGGGAGACGAATATTTTGAGCCGTTTGACAACATTTTGACAGCCTTTTCAAAACTACTGTATACTGTGAACTCAGCGAAATTTAATCATGGCGGAATTTAAACCAGACGAATTTATGGATGACCTTGATCAGGACACATTTAATTCCCTCAGAAAAGACAACCTCATAACACTGGCCAATTTCCTTAAAGTAGAAGTCAAAAGATCTATGCGCAAGAGGGAAATACAGTACCGTATTGCCAAACATCTAGTTGATTTAGGCCAATTTGAGGAATCCACACTGAAAGATTATGAGCCCGAGTCTACCTCTGAACTCAGAAAATTAGAATTAGAAATGCAGACAAATTTGGAGATCAAGAAACTAGAATTACAAATGAGAGAGAAAGAATTACAATGGAAGAAAGACAGAGAGAAAAGGAGAGAGAATTGGAAGAACATCGACTACAGTTAGAAATGAGACGTTTAGAGCTTGGACAGTCAGGAAAATTCTTCCCTTCAGACAAGTTTGACATCACTAAGCATTTCAGGTTAGTTCCCCCTTTCCAAGAAAAGGATGTTGATAAATATTTCCTCCATTTTGAGAAAATTGCTCAGAGTCTGAATTGGCCTAAGGAGTCCTGGTCTATGCTTTTGCAGAGTGCTTTGGTGGGTAAAGCCAGAGAAATTTACATTCAGTTGTCAGTAGAGCAGGCTTCAAATTATGATTCTGTGAAGGAATTAATTCTCAAGGTTATGAGTTGGTGCCTGAAGCTTACCGTCAGAAATTTAGGGATTGTGAGAAGGTGAAGGATCAAACTTATGTTGAATTTGCTCGAACAAAAGAACAACTGTTTGATCGTTGGTGTTCTTCTGAAAAGGTCAGTCAGAATTATGACAAATTACGACAGCTTGTTTTGATTGAAGAATTTAAGAGGTGCATTCGGAGTGACATCAAGACGTTTATCAATGAACAAAAGGCAGATACATTGGAGGTTGCTGCACGTTTGGCCGATGATTATTCATTGACCCACAAATCTTCATTTCTCAGCAAACCATCCCAGTCCTTTTCATACAGAAACAATGCAGGTAAATTTAACTCCTCCTTTTCATCCAAGAATTTTTCAAAGGAGAGTAGGAAATCAAATGACAACAGTTCACAAAATTCAAGTAACACTTCCACATCATCAGATCCCAAGTCTCAATCTCCTTCTGACAAACAGTTTGGTACACTTTCTTGTAATTATTGTAAGAAAGACGGCCATTTAATGTCAGAGTGTTTCAAATTGAAAAGAAAACGTGAAGGTCAAAGTGGTCAAAGTGGATCTAAGCCACCGGCTTTATTTCTTCATCAACTCAATTAGAGTCTAATAATGTGTGCAACACATTTTCTGAGGTTAAACCCCTCTTATCCCCAATTAATGAGGTCAAGGTCAATTCTTCTCAAGATAGCATTATGGGTATTTTCGAACCATTTATTCATGATGGTTTTATATCACTTTCTAGTGATTTTTCTTCCGCTACCCCTGTCAAAATTTTAAGAGATACCGGGGCTTCCCAGTCTCTTTTGTTGGCAGATACCCTGCCGTTTTCTGAAAAGTCATTTTCAGGTTCTAAGGTTCTTATTAAGGGGTAGATTGTAATGACTACATTCCTGTTCCTCTCCATAATGTCTATTTGTCTTCGGACTTTGTTTCTGGACCTGTGACTTTAGGTATTAGGCCTTTTTTGCCTTTTGAAGGGATTCACCTTCTTCTTGGAAACGACCTTGCTGGGGACAAGGTCATTACTAATCCACTTGTGACTGATAATCCTACTTTAGATCAGGATCCAGAGCCAATTGAACAAGAGATACCCGATTTATTTCCTTCGTGTGCCAATTACTCGAGCCATGTCAAAGAAAACTTCTGAGAATCAAAATACTCTCAAAAATAATGTCACAGATGTTGACTTAAATGACACCTTTCTCAGTCAGGTGTTTGACACGGATCATTCCGTTATCCCTCGTGGATTTGAAACTTCCAGTAAAACTTCTGCTGACCAAAGTCAGACATTTTCTAGATCAAATCTCATTGCAGAACAACACAAAGACCCAGATATTTTGTCTTTGTTTGACAGGGTAGATGATGAAGGTAAAACTTCAGATAGCTCTGTTTCCTATTATACAAATCTGGTATTCTCATGCGTAAATGGAGACCTCCAGATGTTTTGGTTGATGACGATTGGGCTATAAAACATCAAATTGTGGTTCCAAAGCCCTACCGTGCTGAAATATTGCGCCTAGCCCATGAAACCCCCTGGGCTGGTCACTTAGGAGTCAGGAAAACTTATCATAAAATTCTCAGTCACTTTTATTGGCCTAATCTCAGGCAGGATGTAGCACATTTCTGTAAAACTTGTCACACATGTCAAATGGTAGGAAAGCCAAATCAGACCATTCCAAAGGCCCCTTTACAGCCAATTCCTGCATTTCAAGAACCATTTAGTAGGATACTAATAGACTGTGTTGGGCCCCTACCAAAAACAAGATCAGGAAATGAGTACATGTTGACAATTATGTGTACATCAACTCGGTTCCCGAAGCCATACCACTGAGAAATATAAAGACAAAGACTATAGTGAGAGCTTTAGTCAAATTTTTCACTTTATTTGGCCTCCCTAAATGTGTCCAGTCCGATCAAGGCTCCAACTTATGTCTGGTATTTTTCAACAAGTAATGGATCAGCTAGGCATTAAACAGTATAGGTCCTCCGCCTATCATCCAGAAAGTCAGGGTGCTCTTGAGCGATTTCATCAAACTTTGAAAAACATGATTAGGACCTACTGTTTTGACACAGAGAAGCAGTGGGATGAAGGAATTCATTTTTTGCTCTTTGCTGTTAGAGAGTCAATTCAAGAGTCTCTTGGTTTTAGCCCATTTGAGCTTGTATTTGGACATACAGTCCGTGGCCCACTTAAGCTCGTTAAAGAGAAATTCCTATCAGACGATGATGATTGTCTGAATATTTTGCAATATGTCTCAGATTTTCGTACAAAACTCTCTAAAGCATGTGAATTAGCCAGAGAAAATCTTGAGTCATCTCAGCAGTCAATGAAAACCAAATATGATAAAAAGCACCTCAAAACGGAAGTTTGAACCCGGTCAAAAGGTTCTTGTTCTACATCCAATTCCTGGAAAACCACTCCATGCTCGTTACTTTGGGCCATATCTAATTGATAAGAAATTGAGTGATTTAAATTACATCATAATAACACCTGACAGGCGAAAACAAAAACAGCTATGTCACATAAATATGCTTAAGCCATTTGGATAGGGATAATCCTACTATAACTCAGCCTGTCAGTGCAGTCAGTTCAAACCATTATGAAGATAGTGATACTGAAACTGACTTGAGTGAAAATACTCTAAACTCAAAGCTGGGCTCGGTCAAGCTTCAGAACTCAGAAATCCTGGAGAAGCTGGAGTCTACAAAGTTGGCACACCTCCAGCCAGAACAACAACAACAGGTGAAAGAACTGCTCCACGAATATAAACACCTGTTTCAAGATGTTCCAACGAGGACAAACGTCATCTATCACGACGTTGATGTTGGGGACAGTAAGCCTGTAAAACAACATCCATACAGACTGAATCCAACAAAAGCGAAATATCTCCAGGAAGAAGTCAAATACCTGCTGGACAATGACTTTATTGAACCCAGTAAAAGTAACTGGAGTTCGCCGTGCATACTTGTTCCCAAATCAGATCACAGTTATCGTATGTGCACGGACTTTAGGAAGGTCAACACTTTAACAAAGACAGACACTTTCCCAATCCCGAGGTGATGACTGCATCGACCGAGTGGGAAAAGCCAAGTATGTGACAAAATTTGACCTACTGAAGGGATTTTGGCAAGTCCCTCTGACGGATCGTGCTCGTGAAATATCCGCCTTTGTTACACCAGACGGATTGTTCCAGTACAAGGTGATGCCATTCGGAATGAAGAACTCTCCGGCAACGTTCCAACGGATGATCAACGACGTCATATCCGGGCTAGACGGATGTGCAGCTTACGTTGACGACGTAGTCCTGTATACTGACACCTGGGAGGAACACATCAAGCTCATGCGGAAGTTCTTTGAGAGACTGAGCAAAGCAATGTTGACTGTCAACCTTGCCAAATCTGAGTTTGGTTGGGCGAGGGTAACTTACCTCGGACATACTGTAGGACAGGGTGAGGTAAAACCTGTTGATGCCAAAATCAGTGCCATTTCAAGTTTTCCCATACCAAACTGCAAACGACAACTGATGCGCTTTCTCGGTATGGCTGGTTACTACAGAAAATTCTGTCCAAATTTCTCCACAATTACTGAGCCTTTGACTAACTTACTTAAAAAGAAAGTAAAGTTTGTTTGGTCAGAGCAATGCCAACAGGCATTGATACACTTAAAGCCATACTGCAAAGTGCCCCAGTGTTGTCTGCACCAGATTTCATTTGCCATTCAAATTAGCTGTAGATGCTAGTGATACGGTGCTGGTGCTGTTTTATTGCAAGAGGATAGTCATGGTATAGATCATCCTGTTTGCTATTTTTCACGCAAATTTAACAAATCCCAGAGAAACTACTCTACAATTGAAAAAGAGTGTTTATCTTTGATATTAGCTTTACAGCATTTTGAAGTTTATGTTACTTCTTCAAATCAGCCAATAGTGGTTTATATTGATCACAACCCTCTTGTTTTCTGCAGAAATTTAAAGGCAAAAATCAGAGATTGCTAAGATGGAGTTTAATGTTACAGGAGTTTAATCTTGACATTAGACATATCAAAGGCAGAGACAATTTAATTGCAGACTGTCTCTCTCGTATTTAGAGTTTATTGTTGTTCACTTTCAAGAAATTTTATTGTTGTTCACTTTCAAGAAACTTTACTTTAGAGTAAAACAAAATTTGAGTACTTAAATCCTTTCCAGATTACATTTGTAAAAGAAAGATTTTTCTTTGAAAAATTTCTTTTTTTGAAGAGGGGGTGTGTTATGTAGGTCATTTCCCCCACACTCATCATGACCTGAGTTCAATTAGTCTAGAACATTCTCAAGGTCACTGCCCTTGATGACCTCACAACCTTGAATTCAATTAGTCATGTTTGGAATGTTCTGGAAAGTTGATTAGTTGTGTAAGGGAGATAATTTAGAACAGTAATTAGCATGTCAATAAAGTTCTAGATTGTTCTTACATGCCTTTATAAAAGGGACGTGCACAGCTTCCAGTCAGACTTTTGGGATCGTGTCTCTTGTGTGTTACTAAACTCCAGCAGTAGTCATTCTCAAGACTTTTCAAGACCTTCACTGTCAACGCTGGATTTATACTGTGGACTTTGTGCAGCTTCAAGCCTGCAAGCCAAAGGGACTGTTCATTCATCCAACTGACTGTTACAACTCTGAGACTGGAGCTTTGCCGTCCCAGCTGAGATAAGTAGTCTGTACACTTTTAAAGCTTGTACTCTATCCCTGACTTAGCAATTAGTTTTATTTTTGTAATAAATTCTGTTTAAACGTTATTTGCTGAGTTCACCCTTTGTTCGTTTTCTCTGCACGTAACATAAAGAACTGATCACAGTGACCTACCAAAAATATTTTTTCAAAGTACAAGACATATATGAGATGATGCTCAAATAGACACAACTGGAAGGTTAAAATATTCCATAAAAGGAATGGAGGCTGCAATAATATCAAATTTGGTACAAAATTAACAATTCCGTTAAGTCACTTTTATTTTCATTTAAATTAAAGTCTTTACTGTCCAAGTTTTACTGTGTTGTTTTTATGATGAAAATGTGACAATTTTAGAAAGTCAGCTATGGTGAGCCATCTCTTTTCTTCAGTAGTTTCTATTCTCATATGCCAGAAATCAACATTTCGTAATATTTACAATTCTCCTTGCCTTCCATATCATGTGTTGCTCTCTGGCCTGTTCTTGTAAACAAGTATATTTCATTGTCATGAGCGTCACTTGACGCAAACATTTCCTAAACTACACCGGAGTCAGGTATATCTCTGTCACTGCGGGTATCAAGTGACAATGACACTGCAGTAGCAGGGCGGCTGCATTAACTTTGATAATTTTGGCAATGTTTTTAAGTTTATACAAATTCATCCTTTTTTACTCCGTACGACATGTTTAACTGTCAAGTATTCAGCTTTCCAACACATCCTAGTCCGTATTTGTAATGTGCATTTGTATCATTGACGATTAATGACTTTTAGTCTGGATTCTATTTCAATTATGAAGCAATACATACATACATACATACATACATAACATAAAATGTTAACACTGCCATATATATATATATATATATATATATATATATATATATATATATAATATATATATATATATATATATATATATATATATATATATATATATATATATATATATTATATATATATGAACCCTCTACTATTATTTCCCTACCGTTGTCCGTCTTTACATCACAGAGACGCCCAATCCATCCATCTTGACATTCAAGTTTAAACGGATTTTCCATACATATTTTGCATTTGGGTATTTGCATTTTTGTTCTCCGCATCTGAAAATATACAGCACGTGATTTGTGTTACGTAAACTAAGCTTCGTGAACAAGATTTATTGAAGGAGAAAAGTCGTATTTTCAGAACAGTATAGTAAGATGAACTTCCAAACGTTCCTCATTTAGTACACAATCTTTTGAAAATATCGTTTGATATCGTATTATTATGAGAAATTATATGGTAAAGTGGAATGGCAATCCCGTCAGAGTTGGTTCAATCTTTACCAAGCTATAAAGTTCATAAACAGTGGCTCGAGCTTACGGCCGAATGCGAATGCTTCTTGATACGAATGCCCCAAGCCAATTTTCCCTATGACTCACAATCTATCTGCCAGTGCCATCCTAGTAATGATTTGATATTATCACCGCAAACGTCACAGCAACAGCATCGTTATTGCAGTTTTCTAGCACTAAACTAGGGCTGAGCGCATAGACTCTGTCCGGGGTAACATTTGAAATATCTTTTCAATTGAAAATGCACTTTAAAGTTTATAGAAAACGTGTTTTGAAAGAAATACGTATAAAATGCCCATTTTCATCACAGGTGTTGATGGCCAGCAGGCTATTCAAAGGATCACTCGTTTGGCCCGACCACCCAGCGTCCTTTCCTCCAGGTAATTGGGCTCGGTGAGTGGCGGTAGGCGTCATCAGCGAGGCCACGACGAAGAAAAGTATTTTACACATATTTTTTACACTAACCCATTTAACAACTAATGTAGATGCCTTTTAATTTTATTAAATTAAAGTTTTGTAGTCATAAGTTGATTACATTTTGCTTTCAGATATTTATCAAACTAAAAAACATTTGTGCTGGAGGCATATGTCGTAAAACGTGCATTGTGGGAATTTTGCGGCGACTCTGTGTGTCTGATCGTCTTGTAATGATGCATACGTTTCAATGAGACAGTGACGGCTGCTGCACAAGCCGATACCAAATTGCTAGCGATGATTTTGATTCATTAATGTTAATATTTTAGGTAAAATGATAAATATTTGAATTGGAATGCGAAATTCGTTTGCAGTAGTGCGTGATCACGACGTGTGTGAAAGTTTACTGCACATGCGAAAGGAACGCAACAGTTACTGCGGACAAGTCGTTCAGTATTGCAATATGTAATTTAAACAGAATCCTCGATCGATCGAGAGTAAATTAAATAAGCGAACAACGATTAAGAACTTAACAAATTGTACAAGCATTTTGAGCCGCATGCAATCTTACTCTACGCGAGATAAGGAACAGAGCAATATTGTGATATTTCAAAGTTAATGAGAAATATTTATTTAAGGTCAATAAATTAACAAATCTTACCTGACAACGTCATCACAATTTCCACTGATATGATTGCAAGACAGGCACAGTTACATTCTTGACACGTTTGTTTGCAGCCATTGCCATATAAGCCAGCATCACATATCTCAGTACATTTTGTACCAGTCCATCCAGTTTTGCAAGACGTGCAGAAATTTTTATTACACACAACACAATGTCGAGGACAGGGAACCTCACAACGCTGACCAGTCCATCCATTCTCACACTGACAGGAGCCATCAACATGATTACAGTTACTTTCTTTACAGTTACTGCTACATATCTCTGAACAATTGAAGCCGTAGAAGCCCGCGTCACATTTATCACACCTGTTACCTTGCCAACCAGTTGAACACTCACAGTCGCCATTTTGAAACGAACACGTGTGCCCATTGTAACAGTGCAAACATTTATCCTCACAATATAAAAGACCATCTGATTTACGTTTTTCGCTATCACAATCAGTACAGTTTGAACCAATCCATCCAAATGCGCATGTACACAGATCCAAATGATCAATATCACAGTACGCTCCATTAAAACAAGAACAATGTTTATCACAGTTTTCACCATAGTAACCAGGTATGCAAGAACAAAGACCATTTATTTGATCACATTGTTCGTTGTTTGAACAGTTGCATGGCGAGCATGATTTTCCATAGAAACCATTATGGCAAACACACTCTCCTGTTTTACTATCACATTCACTATTTACAGGACATACACATTGATTAACACATAAATCTCCATAAAAGCCGTTTGCACAAGAACAAGAGCCGTCGGACATACAAGAAGCCCCGTTTTGGCAATTGCACAGAAATTGACAACTCTCTCCAAAATATTGTGCTGAACAATGACAAGAACCTCCACATTGCTACACGTCCCGCCATTTTCACAAATGCAGTCGTTCTTGCAGTAACGTCCATATGATCCAACAGGGCATTCTGTCATAAAAAATAAACATCTTTTCAGATGAAACTCTGGAGCTCAAACAATTACTATTGTAGACATTAAGAGTACCTTGTCTCATATGTGGATAATGTCATTGCGCAGTATGATAATGGCAAGCCAGCTCAAAGCAAGTATTTAGTTCTCAGAACATTTCCGACAATTTCCGAATAATTCGGAAGCATTCTGTTTTAAAATATTTTTGTGATAGGTTATTTAAGTGTGTTAGGCGGAATTATCTTCGTAAATTAACAAAACATTATTTACAGTATAATATGCTCTGTTATAATATCGCCATCTGATTGGCTGAAGCTATGGTTTATATTCTCGATACGAAGACCTGCGTAATATTCGGAAGCTCGCACATAGTTTGTCTTGCAAATTGAGAGCTCTACGCGCCATTATGTCGGTCAGGTCTACGTCTTGAGGTTCATTTTGATTATTAAATTTTAGTCTGATGCAGCTCGATGAAGTCACATATAAGAGTTTGTACAAACAGCGACGGCGATGAAACGGCCACCTGTATTGTTAAATTGGTTTTTGAGCATTTCTCAAGTAACAAAATCCTCAAGTTCGATGTGTGACCGATGCGTTGCGTCACCGTGTAGACCTTTTCCCGGTTATCCCACAATGCATTGCAGTGACTATATCAAACACCCTCAAAACAGCGAAAACATGCTGATTTGTGTTGTACAACGGATTGTTATAGAAGAATGACAAAATTTGCAATGCCAAATAATGCCCCGTGTATAATCTAACCATCAGCGACGAAAATATAGGTCAGGGTGTAATCTGCCATAGAGTTCTATGAGTAACGTACCCTGTGTGTACCCAACGGCTAAAAAAACTTCTATGCGTAACGTCTGGCGCGCACTGCATCATGGAATCGGTAAAAGAACTATTGTAAGGAATCAACTGTGCACGCACGCGCGTTCAGAAACGAATCTTTTTGGAGTTTGTCTTGACCTACGCTCCTGAACCGTCGTTTCAACTTCATGGCCTAAATAACGGCATTGCCCACTTGTATTTAACTTTATCAGAATCGGGTTATAAATGGTGCGTTAGGGTATGTGGTTATGGCATGATTTGATGAAATAATCACCTGGCGATTATTTCCGATAAATATGTTAATTTTTACCTCGAGGACTTATATCCCTAACCCGCGCAATCCCTCACTTGATGGCTATAACCTCTAATTATCAGCTGCCACAACAAACCCATTAGGCTATCAGACACATATGACGTAAGTGATACGTAATATATTTATAAAATACTCCGTAATTAATCTAAAAAGTCTACAATGAAATATAAAATCAATTCGCCTAATACTTGGGAAAGAGTGTGTCATGCGAGTGAAACGTTTTGTGCGCCTTGTACAATTAGGAATGCACCTGTCGTCAGAACTCCTGCAAAATACATCGAGGTAAGTTACTGCGTTTTGAAAATCTGCCATATAATTTATATCTATGAAATTGTAATTATGGATGTATTTATGCACAAGAACGAACTTTTGTTAGATCATCGTGGAATTAATATTTTTTGAATATGTTATTAGGGAAACTGCACAAAATAATGTCAAATCGTCGATTGTGCGACTAAAGTCGAAATTTGATACCTGAGCAAGTGAATAGATCCGTTTAAAATAAGTTTGCAATCTAGATTTATGCTTAGAAACTCATGATCGAGCGACAGTTTCCTAGGCTTCGTATACTTTAGTCGGTATACCGACTCAAATTGGCTGAAAACTTCTCAATTTTAATGTAATTCATCGACAAAAAAAAAACCATATTTATTAGAACCAAAATAGCAAGTCAGCCATTTGCTTCAACTATCCTATTTCAAATCCGGTATTTGTAGATTTCTCAGTACAACACAAGATCACCATCAGAGCAAAGCTTCTAGAATATTTTGGTAGTATTTATCACGCTAAGACAATCACTTAGCAACAGCGAGCGTAACGGCGTATATACTAACATAATAGATGGCAGGATGGCAAGGAAAATAAAGACGGACCGACGTCTACAAAAAACAATAATTTGAATTCGATACATTTAATATTTCCTATCTTAACGAATACATTCACGTGATAAGTAATATATAATTCTAAAGGATATATGGACAGAGGTAGGTTCTTGAAATAAAGTAGTTATGGAACTTCGTTCTTTGCCATCGGCGTCACCAAAATTTACGGATCACCGTAATTTTATTCGTACTGCGTTTAAGTAAATCCATCAGGCGAATATCGTATACAACACTTACCTATACAATCTTCAGTCAGGTTTGACTCTTCGGTTTTGAAGTAACCATCACAGCATCTGAAAACACTAAAATAAATATTATAAGCTTCATTTATTTTTCGGAAAACATTGTTGTCTGTTATTATTTATACCATGATAGAATACGCATGCAAGCTCATTACGTTAACCTTATTAATTCAAAGAACATAATACAAATGAACTTTAGGTAAAGCCCTTTGATACCATTCATTAAATGGTTTACAAATTATGTCTGGCACGATTCACATGGCGTTCAAAATGTCTGCTTACGTGAAGTGTGGTCTGAAGGTTTATCTGATTTTCGATTGTCACTATTCAAAACCAACTTAGTGAGTCTAAGCCATACAATTTTAAATAGAAATTATTACAGGCCAATCGTAATTTACCATACACCGAATTTCACGAGATTGTGTAAAATTAATGGGATAAGGGAGTGTCCAGAATTTACTTCCAGAGGGGCTGGAGTATTTTCAGGGGATGGCATCCATCTTCCCAAAGGAAATATTAGGGGGGGGTGGGCAGACAAAAATACTGCAATCTTTTAAAGGGGCTACGGAAAAAACAACAATTAAATATTTGCGCAGAAGTCCTGATCTATATAACTATGCGTAGCTGTTTAAAAAATCTGGTGAAAAATTTACAAATTTGCTTCTACGCGGAAAAAGGCTTGAGTTTCCAAATATCTGAATGTGCTGCATTCAGGAGATCATGTGCATCAATACTATGGTGCCAGATTGTTGATATATTGACCATAGCATCCTGTGTACATAGGGCATTTGCTGTAGTCAGGAAGTGATCTCAGTGTGTATGAATAAAGGAGAATCGTGGGTAGGCTCACACATTGCGCAATGTTACTAAAACTTTAGAATTCCATTCGTTCTGATCTGTATGATCAATGTATGATGATTTCTCAGTAACGGATGGCAGAAAAGGCCAAGAAAACAAATTAACATGTTTGTTTCCTTCATCTTAAAACATGTACATCATGACTATTTTAAAGTTTGTAAAAGAATGTGAAATATGCATGCTCTGTCAACTTTGATAAAAAATGTACTGTTTACAAAATGTGAAGTTAAACGTATCCAGGTTATCTGCATTTATGAATATTGAATTGTGAATGGTACTGGCACAAATATAACATATACATTATGTGAATTCATGTAATGGATAAGGTCTTCTTTTAAACAAAGGTTCTCATATATTCCTCAGGATTGTAGCTTTTTAGTGGCAGCCCCTTTGTTATAAGGCAAGCAAATGTGAAAAAGAGAAAAAAAAAACACTAGTTAGGTTTCCCCAATTTTCACCGTGAGTCTGCAAGTTATTCAGCATCATCAGACGGAAATGTATGCTGGACTCGTGCATGTAACATCTCATTTTCCATAAATATTCGAAACCTACGAACTGTGTACCATTAAACTTCAAATATAGATATCACTTTGCCAATTATGTGCTTCTACAATTTCGAACTGAATTGTGTGTGCTTAGCTTGTCTTTAATTGTGTGTATCATGTGTATCAGTGAGAAAACTTACGTTGTAGTCATGTTTATTTACACAAATTGCACTGTTAAAAGTACAGAGAGGATATACATAGTATCCAGAATGAAAGTACAAAATGATTGGTTTTGCCTTGTGTCATGTAGGTCATTTCCCCCCACACTCATCATGACCTGAGTTCAATTAGTCTAGAACATTCTCAAGGTCACTGCCCTTAATGACCTCACAACATTGAATTCAATTAGTCATGTTTGGAATGTTCTGGAAAGTTAATTAGTTGTGTAAGAGAGATAATTTTAGAACAGTAATTAGCATGTCAATAAAAGTTCTAGATTGTTCTTATATGCTTATGTAAACACATGAGTATAAATACTGGGACAGCAGGCTTGCAGTCAGACTTTTGGGATCGTGTCTCTTGTGTGTTACTAAACTCCAGCAGTAGTCATTCTCAAGACTTTTCAAGACCTTCACTGCCAACGCTGGATTTATACTGTGGACTTTGTGCAGCTTCAAGCCTGCAAGGACTGTTCATTCATCCAACTGACTGTTTACAACTCTGAGACTGGAGCTTTGCCGTCCCAGCTGAGATAAGTAGTCTGTACACTTTTAAAGCTTGTACTCTATCCCTGACTTAGCAATTAGTTTTATTTTCGTAATAAATTTTGTTTAAACGTTAACTGCTGAGTTCACCCTTTTGTTCGTTTTCTCTGCACGTAACAAAATTGGGGGCTCGTCCAGGAGACGAATATTTTGAGCCGTTTGACAACATTTTGCCTACCTTTTCAAAACTACTTTACACTGTGAACTCAGCGAAATTTAATCATGGCGGAATTCAAGCCAGACGAATTTATGGAGGACCTTGATCAGGACACATTTAATTCCCCCAGAAAAGACAACCTCATAGCACTGGCAAATTTCCTTAAAGTAGAAGTCAAAAGATCTATGCGCAAGCGAGAGATACAGTTCAAGATTGCAAAACATTTAGTTAATTCAGGCCATTTTGAGGAGTCTGCCCTAAAAGATTATGAACCTGAGTCTTCCTTTGAACTCAGAAAATTAGAGTTAGAAATACAGGCAGATTTGGCACGTGAAAAGTTAGCAATGGAAGAAAGACAGAAAGAAAAAGAATTACAAATGAAAGAAAAAGAAAGGCAGGAAAGATTAGAAATGGAAGAAAGACAGAGAGAAAAAGAATTGCGATTAGAAGAACAGCGATTGCAGGTAGAAATAAAACGTTTAGAGCTTGGACAGTCAGGAAAATTCTTCCCTTCAGACAAGTTTGACATCACTAAGCATTTCAGGTTAGTTCCCCCTTTCCAAGGAAAGGATGTTGATAAATATTTCCAGACCTTCATTTTGAGAAAATTGCTCAGAGTCTGAATTTGCCTAAGGAGTCCTGGTCTATGCTTTTGCAGAGTGCTTTGGTGGGTAAAGCCAGAGAAATTTACATTCAGTTGTCAGTAGAGCAGGCTTCAAATTATGATTCTGTGAAGGAATTGATTCTCAAGGGCTATGAGTTGGTGCCTGAAGCTTACCGTCAGAAATTTAGGGATTGTGAGAAGGTGAAAGATCAAACTTACGTTGAATTTGCTCGAACAAAAGAACAACTGTTTGATCGTTGGTGTTCTTCTGAAAAGGTCAGTCAGAATTATGACAAATTACGACAACTTGTTTTGATTGAGGAATTTAAAAGGTGCATCCGGAGTGACATCAAGACGTTTATCAATGAACAAAAGGCAGATACATTGGAGGTTGCTGCACGTTTGGCCGATGATTATTCATTGACCCACAAATCTTCATTTTTCAGCAAACCATCCCAGTCCTTTTCCTACAGAAACAATGCAGGTAAATTTAACTCCTCCTTTTCATCCAATAATTTTTCAAAGGACAGTAGGAAATCAAATGACAACAGTTCACAGAGTTCAAGTAACACTCCCACATCATCAGATCCCAAGTCTCAATCTCCTTCTGACAATCAGTTTGGTACACTTTCTTGCAATTATTGTAAGAAAGACGACCATTTAATGTCAGAGTGTTTCAAATTGAAAAGAAAACGTGAAGGTCAAAGTGGTCAAAGTGGATCTAAGCCCACCGCTTTATTTCTTCATCAACTCAATTAGAGTCTAATAATGTGTGCAACACATTTTCTGAGGTTAAATCCCTCTTATCCCCAATTAATGAGGTCAAGGTCAGTTCTTCTCAAGATAGCATTATGGGTATTTTCGAGCCATTTATTCATAATGGTTTTATATCACTTTCTAGTGATTTCTCTTCCGCTACCCCTGTCAAAATTTTAAGAGATACCGGGGCTTCCAGTCTCTTTTGTTGGCAGATACCCTGCCGTTTTCTGAAAAGTCATTTTCAGGTTCTAAAGTTCTTATTAAGGGGGTAGATTGTAATGACTACATTCCTGTTCCTCTCCATAATGTCTATTTGTCTTCGGACTTTGTTTCTGGACCTGTGGCTTTAGGTATTAGGCCTTTTTTGCCTTTTGAAGGGATTCACCTTCTTCTTGGAAACGACCTTGCTGGGGACAAGGTCATTACTAATCCACTTGTGACTGATAATCCTAGTTAGATCAGGATTCGGAGCCAAATGAACAAGAGATACCTGATTATTTCCTTCTTGTGCTATTACTCGAGCCATGTCCAAGAAAACTTCTGAGAATCAAAATACTCTCAAAAATAATGTCACAGATGTTGACTTAAATGACACCTTTCTCAGTCAGGTGTTTGACACGGATCATTCCGTTATCCCTCGTGGATTTGAAACTTCCAGTAAAACTTCTGCTGACCAAAGTCAGACATTTTCTAGATCAAATCTCATTGCAGAACAACACAAAGACCCAGATATTTTGTCTTTGTTTGACAGGGTAGATGATGAAGGTAAAACTTCAGATAGCTCTGTTTCCTATTATACAAAATCTGGTATTCTCATGCGTAAATGGAGACCTCCAGACGTTTTGGTTGATGACGATTGGGCTATAAAACATCAAATTGTGGTTCCAAAGCCCTACCGTGCTGAAATATTGCGCCTGGCCCATGAAACCCTACCTGGGCTGGTCATTTAGTGGTAAGACCTATCATAAAATTCTCAGTCACTTTGATTGGCCTAATCTCAAACAGGATGTAGAACATTTCTGTAAAACTTGTTCATGGTTGGAAAACCAAATCAGCCATACCAAAGGCCCCTTTACAGCCAATTCCTGCATTTCATGAACCATTTAGTAGGATACTAATAGACTGTGTTGGGCCCCTACCAAAAACAAGATCAGGAAATGAGTACATGCTGACAATAATGTGTACATCAACTCGGTTCCCAGAAGCCATACCACTGAGAAATATAAAGACAAAGACTATAGTGAAAGCTTTAGTCAAATTTTTCACTTTATTTGGCCTCCCTAAATGTGTCCAGTCCAATCAAGGCTCCAACTTTATGTCTGGAATTTTTCAACAAGTAATGGATCAGCTAGGCATTAAACAGTATAGGTCATCCGCCTATCATCCAGAAAGTCAGGGTGCTCTTGAGCGATTTCATCAAACTTTGAAAAACATGATTAGGACCTACTGTTTTGACACAGAGAAGCAGTGGGATGAAGGAATTCATTTTTTGCTCTTTGCTGTTAGAGAGTCAATTCAGGAGTCTCTTGGTTTTAGCCCATTTGAGCTTGTATTTGGACATACAGTCCGTGGCCCACTTAAGCTCGTTAAAGAGAAATTCCTATCAGACGATGATGATTGTCTGAATATTTTGCAATATGTGTCAGATTTTCGTACGAAACTCTCTAAAGCATGTGAATCAGCCAGAGAATCTTGAGTCATCTCAGCAGTCAATGAAAACCAAATATGATAAAAGCACCTCAAAACGGAAGTTTGAACCAGGTCAAAAAGTTCTTGTTCTACTTCAATTCCTGGCAAACCACTCCATGCTCGTTACTTTGGGCCATACCTAATTGATAAGAAATTGAGTGATTTAAATTACATCATAATAACACCTGACAGGCGAAAACAAAAACAGTTATGTCACCTAAATATGCTTAAGCCATATTTGGATAGGGATAATCTTACTATAACTCAGCCTGTCAGTGCAGTCAGTTCAAACCATTATGAAGATAGTGATACTGAAACTGACTTGAGTGAAAATACTCTAAACTCAAAGCTGGGCTCGGTCAAGCTTCAGAACTCAGAAATCCTGGAGAAGCTGGAGTCTACAAAGTTGGCACACCTCCAGCCAGAACAACAACAACAGGTGAAAGAACTGCTCCATGAATATAAACACCTGTTTAAAGATGTTCCAACGAGGACGAACGTCATCTATCACGACGTTGATGTTGGGGACAGTAAGCCTGTAAAACAACATCCATACAGACTGAATCCAACAAAAGCGAAATATCTCCAGGAAGAAGTCAAATACCTGCTGGACAATGACTTTATTGAACCCAGTAAAAGTAACTGGAGTTCGCCGTGCATACTTGTTCCCAAATCAGATCACAGTTATCGTATGTGCACGGACTTTAGGAAGGTCAACACTTTAACAAAGACAGACACTTTCCCAATCCCGAGGATTGATGACTGCATCGACCGAGTGGGAAAAGCCAAGTATGTGACGAAATTTGACCTACTGAAGGGATTTTGGCAAGTCCCTCTGACGGATCGTGCTCGTGAAATATCCGCCTTTGTTACACCAGACGGATTGTTCCAGTACAAGGTGATGCCATTCGGAATGAAGAACTCTCCGGCAACGTTCCAACAGATGATCAACGACGTCATATCCGGGCTAGACGGATGTGCAGCTTACGTTGACGACGTCGTCCTGTATAGTGACACCTGGGAGGAACACATCAAGCTCATGCGGAAGTTCTTTGAGAGACTGAGTAAAGCAATGTTGACTGTCAACCTTGCCAAATCTGAGTTTGGTTGGGCGAGGGTAACTTACCTCGGACATACTGTAGGACAGGGTGAGGTAAAACCTGTTGATGCCAAAATCAGTGCCATTTCAAGTTTTCCCATACCAAACTGCAAACGACAACTGATGCGCTTTCTCGGTATGGCTGGTTACTACAGAAAACTCTGTCCAAATTTCTCCACAATTACTGAGCCTTTGACTAACTTACTTAAAAAGAAAGTAAAGTTTGTTTGGTCAGAGCAATGCCAACAGGCATTTGATACACTTAAAACCATACTGCAAAGTGCTCCAGTGTTGTCTGCACCAGATTTCACTTTGCCATTCAAATTAGCTGTGGATGCTAGTGATACGGCTGCTGGTGCTGTTTTATTGCAAGAGGATAGTCATGGTGTAGATCATCCTGTTTGCTATTTTTCACGCAAATTTAACAAATCCCAGAGAAACTACTCTACAATTGAAAAAGAGTGTTTATCTTTGATATTAGCTTTACAGCATTTGAAGTTTATGTTACTTCTTCAAATCAGCCAATAGTGGTTTATATTGATCACAACCTCTTGTTTTTCTGCAGAAATTTAAAGGCAAAAATCAGAGATTGCTAAGATGGAGTTTAATGTTACAGGAGTTTAATCTTGATATTAGACATATCAAAGGCAGAGACAATTTAATTGCAGACTGTCTCTCTCGTATTTAGAGTTTATTGTTGTTCACTTTCAAGAAGTTTTACTTTAGAGTAAAAAAAAAAAAAATTGAGTACTTAAATCTTTTTCAAGATTACATTTGCAAAAGAAAGATTTTTCTTTGAAAAATTTTCTTTTTTTTGAAGAGGGGGTGTGTTATGTAGGTCATTTCCCCCACACTCATCATGACCTGAGTTCAATTAGTCTAGAACATTCTCAAGGTCACTGCCCTTAATGACCTCACAACCTTGAATTCAATTAGTCATGTTTGGAATGTTCTGGAAAGTTGATTAGTTGTGTAAGAGAGATAATTTTAGAACAGTAATTAGCATGTCAATAAAAGTTCTAGATTGTTCTTATATGCTTATGTAAACACATGAGTATAAATACTGGGACAGCAGGCTTGCAGTCAGACTTTTGGGATTGTGTCTCTTGTGTGTTACTAAACTCCAGCAGTAGTCATTCTCAAGACTTTTCAAGACCTTCACTGCCAACGCTGGATTTATACTGTGGACTTTGTGCAGCTGCAAGCCCAAGGACTGTTCATTCATCCAACTGACTGTTACAACTCTGAGACTGGAGCTTTGCCGTCACAGCTGAGATAAGTAGTCTGTACACTTTTAAAGCTTGTACTCTATCCCTGACTTAGCAATTAGTTTTTATTTCGTAATAAATTTTGTTTAAACGTTAACTGCTGAGTTCACCCTTTTGTTCGTTTTCTGCACGTAACACTTGCAATAAGATAAATAAGCTTAATTGTAGGTTTGGTGCAAATAGCGATTTTTCTTGGCATAAGGTAAAAGACTACCCAGGGCTATGCAAAATTAGTCATTGCATAGGATTGCATATACGTATAAATGTCAACAAACATACTAGGAATATTGTCAATTTCAAAAAACTTTCATAAATGATCCACTGAAATGCATGTTATTGAAAAATATAAAAAAATACCATGTTACTGTGCTTGATTTGTTTCAGAGAATCATAATGGTATGTTTTTCTTTAAAAAGTCACTGATGCAAAAGTACTGACTCAGCATTTTTTCACAATTTTTATTACATCAGGGGGTAATGGATAATTGAATGTAAATTATCTCAAGAAGTAGATTGAATGAAAATTATCTCAAGAAGTAGAAGAAGTAGATTGGGAACAGCCATTTTACAAGCTACAACATAATTTATTTCAAGAATATGACAATATTCTTGGTATTGGGTAGTCCTCCCTCTTAAAAGACTGTACCTGCCACAGTCAAACATTTTCAAAGTTTTTAAATTCATTTCCACCTATGGGAGAGTACTTCTGAAAAAAGTGAGACAACTTATCTAGTCAGTGAACACACCCTGTTTTGTATATTAAAAGCGTATTATTTCTTCCCCTGACTACTTGCTACTAGTATATAATGTTCAAAACAACTTAGCAACGTTTACACCCAACATGTTTGATATAGACCATTGATATAACAATATGTGGGACAAAGTTATCGTCAAAATAATCAAGGAAAGGTCTATAAAATGGATCATTTAATGGACAAAACGAAAGAAGTATTCATGTTTCATAATTAACTTTTCTTTAGAAATTTACAATATATATATATATATATATATATATATATATATATATATATATATATATATATATATATATATATATATATATATATATATATATATATATATATATATATATATATATATATATAATATTGGGAGGGGGTCATGGAAATAACCCATGGAAATAATACTTAGATTTTGTTTTTGTGCAGTTTTGTTCTATAGATGTTACTTTTTCCTCTTGCATTTACAATATTTTTTCAACAGGGCATCGCCTTGACAATGACCCTAATTAGGTAAGACTATGACCTTTGATGACCTATATTGTGATCGCAATCGACTGGCCAGCTTCAAATACATATACCAAGACATTAACATTGTGTTTTATGTTGTTCAGTCAGAAAAACATGACGTTTTTTGCTTCTGCATTGTCATGGCAAAGAGCTGAAGCTCATACCAACCTCCAGATTAATGGCAAACGAGCAGATTTTCATAACTGATGTCCTAGCTTACTGAAAATTATAGTAACAGAAAGTGCTTAAGGGGGATGGAGTTGTGGTGACCCATGGACTGCAGGCACATAGTCCCATTTTTACGCTTTAACATGTGTTCTATCTTACGTTGGCCCTGTAAGTGGTTCGAACCAAACACAAGCGTGTGGATCGTCCGGTCTAGCTTGTCCAGCGAACATTGCGTCATTACTGCACAAAGTCAGTCTTCTTAATGCCACAAGCATCCCGATCAGTAACAATAGTGGTCGACACAGCTTCCTAGCAGCCATAATCTGTGAATTGAAAGTTCCATCATTTTCTTTAATAATAATGTTAACGATTAACGATTATATTTCAAATGCTTGCGCATGTTCCAACTTTATTACTACTACAGAAACAAAGGGCCACACTCCTGACCACTAACGTTACTAATGGGCAAGGGGGCGGGAGGAAAACCCCAAAATAACAGACGAGGCTTGCCGAGCCCGTTAATTTTGGCTTTCCCCTCGCCCACGCCTACAAAATGAACGTTAAGTTAATAGTTATGGCGGAGTCTATTATTTCCATTATATTATCAAGGGGCCAGGAAAACCGTCAAAATTTACGAAAGGTCCCTACGTAGAAGACAACGGGAACACAGGACTTGTATTTCATAAATATTTTATTCAACGAATAGTCACGTGCTGTGTATTAGTAATTCAATACGCAACGCACTGTCACGCGCACTGTAAAACTTTGGCAATTTTGTGTGGAAAAGTGCCAAAAATTGTGCCACAAGTGCTTCATTTTATTTGTGACTTATAACGATATTGTACAAATCACAGTTTACATTATAATGTAATATTACAATGTTAAGTATACTATTGGTTGTTAATATTATTCTTCATATTCAAGGGCATTTGAACAAACCATTGGGTGCATCTTTGGCTAGTCACGTGGTTCAGCTCAACAAATAAAAATGAGACGAACATGGCATGGTAATATAAAGTGCATTTAAGATTAGTATCACAGCTGAGTGTGGGAGTCGGTCTTGTCGCATGACAACATTTAGCTTGCCTTTGGTATCGTTACGCAATGTATTATTGAAATCAGCCAGCATGCAGGGGCAAATCTGTGCTGACTGAGCTGACAGCTGAAACGTTTATTACATTTGATCCATAATGTAGCCTTGTTAGAAACAGTTGATAAAGTGGCAACACCATTCAGTCTACTGCACTACATTTCACATTGGGCCATTTAAAGTACAATCTTTGCTAACCGTCGTTAGATTTTTCCAAAACCTACCAGCCAGCCAGCAAAAGAAAACAAACACAGAAAAAAATAACATAGATGAATGTCAAAAACTTTAACTTTCCAATCGGTTTATTGGTCAAAAGTATAAACATGCAACTACAATGCAATTTTTCTGTGCTCTTTATTAAATATGTCGAGAGCAATGCTTGGAGATACAAGTTACAGACACAAGATATAAGTATGAGTACAACAAGCATAGTTTTATTTAGAAGAGTGTGAATCACTTCTATTATAATAAAATATGGCAATAACATCATACCAGTAGACAATGTACCACATGTACAATATAACAGTAACCAACTAGTGTTTTGACAACTTGTACATAATGAATTGCAAATTGGTGAGGTAGAACTAAGTTTGTTTCTTTCATACACTGAAATTTCAAATATTTAATTGCAAAAGTTACTGAGGACAACAAAGTATGCAGTTGACATTCAGAAAATGAATGCTTAACGTC